>NC_045549.1:70812442-70857442 GCF_009769535.1 Thamnophis elegans | reverse complement strand
CCGATCAAGCACAAATAAGGCCAGTCCTCGTGTGCTCTACTTAGTACATACTAAGCATAAGAACCTCAAGGAAGCTACTCATTAAAGCAATGTAGCTGAGGAGGTAAATCTGGAGGGTTTATGTTAAGTTCATTGCTTCTGAAAGCATCTGGATATAACCCTTTGGGAGGGAATTATAACACTCTGACATTATGTTGAGAAGTACAGTGGCTACTAAAATAATAAATACAGCGTCTCATGCTAAACCAACATCATTTTGCTAGAGTTGGATCAAAAATGAATAGAGGTTTAATAGCATGCTCAGAGTTATCCCTTGTTACTCTTTTCCTTCCCAAATTCTCTCCTCCTTTCCTTTTTATGTTTGCCTGTGCTTCAATTCCTTCCTAAATTTAATGACTAAGTTTGGTTTCTTTAAACAAAAAAAGCTTCTGGAGAGCACATTTGTATGATTCGTTAGGACGACACAAAGCACAAAAGCAAGACAATTAGACCAGTGGTGAAATTCAGTTTCTTTTACTACCAGTTCTGTGGGTGTAGCTTGGTGGGCATGGCTTGGTGGGCGTGGCAGGGGAATGATACTGCAAATCTCCATTCCCTCTCCACTCCAGGGGAAGGAGCATTGCAAAATCCCCATTCCCACCCCCAATCAGGGGAAGGATACTGCAAAATCCCTATTCCCACCCCACTCCAGGGGAAGGATACTGCAAAATCTCCACTCCAGGGGAAGGATACTGCAAAATCCCCATTCCACTCCAATCCAGGGGAAGGATACTGCAAAATCCCCATTCCCTCCCCAATCCAGGGGAAGGATACTGCAAAATCTCCACTCAGGGGAAAGATACTGCAAAATCCCACGTACACATTATCTATCTATCTATCTATCTATCTATCTATCTATCTATCTATCTATCTATCTATCTATCTATCTATCTATCATCTATCTATCATCTATATCTATCTATCTATATCTATCTATCTATATCTATCTATTATATCTATCTATCTATCTATCTATATATCATCTGTCTGTCTGTCTGTCTGTCTATATCTATCTATTATCTATCCATATCTATCTATCTACTATCTATCTATCTATCTATCTATCATCTATCTATCTATCATCTATCTATCTATCTATCTATCTATCTATCTATCTATCTATCTATCTATCTATCATCTGTCTGTCTGTCTGTCTGTCTGTCTATCTATCTATATCTATCTATCCATCATCTATCTATCTATCTATCTATCTATCTATCTATCTATCTATCATCTATCTATCTATCTATCTATCATCTATCTATCTATCTATCTATCTATCTATCATCTATCTATCTATCTATATATCTATCTATCTATCTATCTATCTATCTATATATATATCATCTATTATCTCATCTATATATCTCTATCTATCTATCTATCTATCTATCTATCAATGCATCCATCCATCCATCCATCCATCTGTCTGTCTGTCTGTCTGTCTATCTATCTATCTATCTATCCATCATCTATCTATCTATCTATCTATCTATCTATCTATCTATCTATCTATCATCATCTGTCTGTCTGTCTGTCTGTCTGTCTATCTATCTATCTATCTATCTATCTATCTATCTATCTATCTATCTATCTATTATACTATCTATCTATCACACACACAAACACACACACACCATGGCCAGGATAGAGGAAAGTGAACTCCAATTATATATTGCCAGAACGTGACCTCTGAAACCTGTCGGCTATAAAGCCATTATTTATGGCATCTTTGGAGGGAATCTGATAGATAAATTGAACTAGACTAAAGCAAACCTCCAGGGGAAGCAACTGAGCGGAAACAGTCTTGCCTGAGAAGCGCCTGCTGGTTCATCAGGCAAAGCACCAAACGGCAAGATGAGGAACAGTGGATGAAAACTAGCCAAGGAGAGAAGCAACCTAGAACTAAGGAGAAATGTCTTAACAGAGAGAGCAATCAACGATGGAACAGAAGTTGCCTTTCAAAGTCAGGAGGGCTCCATCACTTCAGGCTTTCAAAAAGGAGACTGGACAACCAATTATCTGAAATGCTGTAGGGTCCCCTGCTCGAACATGGGGTTGGATTAGAAGACTCCCCAGATCCCTTCCAATCAAAGGTGGTATTCATCCGGTTTCGGAGTGGTTCAGGCCAAACCAGTAGCGGAGATCACAGGTTGGTTTGCCCACTCGCCACAGCTCTATGCTGTCCTATTGAGCATATTTTTTAGGGTGGGTGCATGCGCAGAAGGTGTGAGAAAGTGCATGCACGCAAGGTGCAGGTGTGGGGCAAACCAGTTGTAAAATAAGTTACATCCACCGCTGCTTCCAATTCTATTATTCTCTGTTATTTAAACTGTCTAGGCTGTTATTCTGAATTTACACTCCCTAGATAGAATTTTGCTAGAAGCTCTAGGTAGGCTCCCCATCATTATTATAGTCTAATTCAGGGGTGAAATCCAGCAGGTTATAGGGCCACACAAAGCCCTATGGAGGTTTTGGAGAACCGGTAGTGGAACTTTTGCGTAGTTCGGAGAAACTGGCAAATGCACCTCTGGCTGGCCCCAGAGAGGGGTGGGAATGAGATTTTGCAGTATCGTTCCCCTGGAGTGGGGTGGGAATGGGGAAGTTTGCAATATCCTTCCCGGAGTGGAGAGGAAATGGGGATTTTGCAGTATCCTTCCCCCTGGAGTGGAGAGGGAGGGAGGTTTCCGATCCTTCCCCTGGAGTGGAGTGGGAATTGAGATTTTGCAGTACCTTCCCTGGAGTGGGGTGGGATCTGGGGATTTTGCAGGTATCCCTTCCCCTGGATTGGGGTGGGAATGGGGATTTTGCAGTATCCTTACCTGGATTGGGGTGGAATGGGGATTTTGCAGTATCCTTCCCCTGGAGTGGAGTGGGAATTGCGATTTTGCAGTCTCTTCCCCTAGAGTGGGGTGGGAATGGGGATTTTGTCTCTTAATTAATTATGACTTCTAATGCAATGACTAAAGCTTATTGCTTTGCTCTGCTCTGCGCATTTTTTGGAATAACTGGGCTGCACTCCTCCTCTACATCCAAACCATTAGTATATGGTCATTTTCTTTACTTTTCATGGGACTTATCGCAGCTTAATTTCTCAGTATTCTTAGCCCTTGGCTGATATGCAGGAGGGCATACTATAACGAGAGCTCCTGTTGAATTCAACCCAATTGCCATTGGCAGATACCCAATGTATTTCTAAGCCTTTATTTATTTCTAATGAATGGACTTGCTACTTTGGAAATAATCCTTAGATGACCTCAAAGTTCAAACTATCTGGGACAGAATTTCAAGAGAATCTGTTTCCTAAGAGAAGAGCTGGAGGGAGAGAGAGAAGGAGAGAGGAAGTGAGAGAGGGAGAGGTAAAGAGGGAGGGGGGGGGAGAGGAAGAGATTTTTCTACAATTTAAACTAATGAATGGACCAGAAAACAGAAAGAAAAGTTTTTTAAACTTCTTCCTTTGTCTGTTTGCAGGCAATATTCAGGCAATATTCAACCTGCCATTTAAAAGCTGCAGGGGAATAATAGAGAATTAGGATCTTTTTCAGTGAAGTAGAAAAAAAAAGTAGCTGGAGGTATTTAGCTGAGAAAAAGGCCAGTGAGGAAAGATGTTAAGAACTTTATTCCTTGTTTACCAGTGATCTTAAATTTTAGCTTCTATAACTATTTGCCTATTTAAGACAAACAAACAAACAAAGGAATTGAGTATACGACAGAATGAAATAAAAAAAATCTATTGCAGGTTTTTTTTTTTTGTTTTTGTTTCTTCTTAAGAAAATTTTTGGCTCACACTTATATTTTGACTTGGTAAACTTCAAAAAATCTTGCATTTTCTATATACTGGTGGAAAATTGATAGCCTCAAATCTATGTTTATGTAACACCACTAACAGAGTGTCTCCATATAATATATATCAAAGACAAATTCTTTGTGTGTGCAATCACACTTGGTCTTGGCAGAAGGCAGAGGAGAGGAGAGCAGTGGAAATATATGGGCTGATCCTTGGGATGAAAGAGCCACCACTGCTAGTGAGTGCCAGAGGAGAGCTTCCTGGATTTAAGACTGCCACAGGAAAAAGTGGGTTTCTCACAATTTTGTTGTGTTCTTTCACTAAGGCTTCCTGTGTCCTTCGTAGGGCTGGTGGCTGCAATGTGGCTCAAGACAAGGAGCCAGCAAGTAGGAGTAGATTTTATGCATCTGCTTATTGATCCTCATTGTATCACTTCGTCTAGCATCAATCTTGCTGGTGTGGCAGCTATTAAGCCAAACAGGAGCACAGTATTCAGTTGTGGAGTAGACCAACCCAAAGTGCTGATTTTCTGAGAGTAGAGGCTGAGGCTCCTCACTGGATCCCATCAGGATCAAGGAGGATAGTTAAAGCAGCTACTTTGAAAACCTCCTTTGGATGCATTCTTTAATTAAAGTAGCATGAAACCCAATTCCGTTGTATATTATTTTGTACAATGACAATAAAGATTATACTTATACTTACAAAATCTGTTTTTGTTCAAACTACAATCTTGGAAGTTTGAAACAGCAAGGGAGAATTGACCCTCATAAACACTGACTTGCATTGCTTTTAAATGCTAAAAATAATAAAATATATTAAAAAATAAATAAACACCTGATTGAAGCAAATAGTTAATGTTGGGTGACATGGTAGCAATCTTCCAATATTTTGAGGAGTTGTCACCAGCGGTGAGTTTCTCATTTTGTTACCACTCGTTCGTGGGTGCCATGTGCCTCTTCCGCGCAGGTGATGGCCTTCACACATGTGTTTTGCTCACATGCACACCTTCCGCGCATGTGCCGGCCTCAAAAACATTGCCTAAATAAGATGGCATAGATCAGGGGGGGCAGGTACCACCCGTGATTTCCGCTACCAGTTGGGCAAACGGGTCCGAACCAGGCTCACTACCAGAGAACAGATGTCACAGAGAACAGGTGGTCAATCTCTTCTCCAAAGCCCTTGAGGACAAGAAATAATTGGTGAAAAGACCATTTACGACAGATCCGAGCAGTAGAACTAAGGAGAAATTTCTACCAGTGAGAACAATTAACCAGCCTGTCTTCTTACATTGTGGATGCTCCCACCGTTGGATATATTTAAGGAAAGATTGGAAGTGTTTGTCCAAAATCATATAGGGTCTCTGGCTTCAGCACGTGGCTTGGACTAGAAAGACTTCCAAAGTCCACTCCAACTCTGTTATTCTGTTTTCTGTAAGTAAAACAATGTTGTATTGAACATCTGTATGGCCTGGAAGTCATGGCCTTCCCTATTATGGGATACATTAATGTGTTGGCTTTGACTTACCTCATACTGGACTCTCTTGTTTTATGTTAGTATCTCTCTATTCATGTATATCAAAGGAATCCCTGTGGATTTTATTCCTGTAGTCATTGGAGCAGTGCCCATCTGTTTCAAGGCCATTGAACCAGTGCTGTCTGAAGACAATTCCAAAGTTATGCAGCCAAACTGATGTTACGGAGTGCTGTTACCTTCCTCTCAAAGTGGTACCTATTTATTACCCTAAGGCCCCCTAAGGTATATACAATTTGTAGAAGAATAGGATAGGATAGGATAGGATAGGATAGGATAGGATAGGATAGGATAGGCTAGGCTAGGATAGGATAGGATAGGATAGAATAGAATAGAATAGAATAACAGAGTTGGAAGGGACCTTGGAGGTCTTCTAATCCAACTCCTCCTGAGGCAGGAAACCCTACAGCACTTCAGACAAATGATTATCCAACCTCTTCTTAAAAAATTCCAGTGTTGGAGCATTCACAACTTCTGGTGGCAAGTTGTCCCACTGATTAATTGTTCTCACTGTCAGGAAAATTTCTCCTTAGTTCTAAGTTGCTTAGTTTCCACCCATTGCTTCTTGTCTTACCCTCAGGTGCTTTGGAGAATAGCTTGACTCCCTCTTCTTTGTGGCAGCCCCTGAGATATTGGAAGACTGCTATCATGTCTCCCCTAGTCCTTCTTTTCATTAAACTAGACATGCCTAATTCCTGCAACCGTTCTTCGTATGTTTTAGTCTCCAGTCCCAGCGATGACCAAGTTCCCATTTAACATTCCATTCTTCTTCAAATTGTTCAAAGCTTTGAGTATATATAAATAACATTAATAATTATGCCAATCTATTGAAAATAATTCAAGATACACAGGGAGATATAATGATACCTTGAGAGAGCAACTGAAAGATCATAGGAAAACAAACAGTCATTCAGTCTCCGAAAGTATTGTGCTTTAGAGACCTAGAAATCTTGGCTCTGTCTTTCAATATGAAATTTCTATATAATCTGGATGGTTGGCTGGATGGCTGCGTTCTTTTGTTGCCTGCTTTTTCTTTTCTTCTTTGTACTTCTGTGTCAGGGGGTCCTAGCAACACATCTGCACATTTGAAATTAGCTCAGCTTCTCTGATGCGTAATTAGTCTTATTCTCTATAGCAAATAGAATATGATTTAATGATCTGAACGGCACAGGGTTTTTCTCTCTCTCTCTCTCTCTCTCTCTCTCTCTCTCCTGCTGAAGGCCTATGTATTATAGGCTTTGACTTGTCCTTCAAACCCTACTGGGGAAAATCTTCTGTGCATGCAGCCTGCTTCACGTATTCCCTCCTCCTGTTCTAATTTTAACACAATTTTTCTCCTAACAATCTCTGTGAAGTTCCCTGAACTTTCTTGTTGGTTCATTTATTTATTTAATAAATCCATAGCTTTGTTTGCCGCACCATCAAACTTTTTTTTAAATAAAGAACTCCATTTTTTTATTCCACTGTAATAGAACCAGAGCAGAGGTGGTATTCAGCAGGTTCTGATAAGTTCCGGAGAACCAGTAGCGGAAATTTGAGTAGTTCCGAGAACCAATAAATATCACCTCTGGCTGGCTTCGCCCCCATCTATTCTCTGCTTCCCCAGCCCCAGCTAATCAGGAGGAAATGGGGATTTTGCAGTAACCTTCTCCTGGGTGGGAGGGAATGGAGATTTTACAATATTCTTCCCCTGCCATGCCCACCAATCCACATCACACCCACCAAGCCATGCCCACATAACCAGTAGTAAAAAAAAATTGAATCTCACCACTGAACCAGAGGTTGTATTCAGCTGGTTCGAAGCACACACTCAGCGAACCGGTTTTAAACACTGGTTGAATCCCACCACCGGAGAAAACAGATTTGCAAGATTGTGTTAGCATAACCTTCAAATAAAGTAAGAGTTAGTACTTCTGGGTGTGCTTCTTGTCTAAACTATCTGGCATGGTTGACTGCACAGGAGAACTATGTACAATTGTGTATAAAACAGAAGCTTGGAGAGTGTTCATTGTGAAAGCTACAGATCAGTTGATACAATTCAACAGTATATGAGATGCTGTTTCAGCATGGATGTGGACAATAGGTTCAACTCTGTTTCAGGATTTGAAACCAGATGATGTCCACCAAGATCCATGAATTAAAAAAATTAAATTGTCCAATAAAATGACCACTAAACATAGAACCTGTAGAACTTGCTAATTGCCAGGGGGTAGTGGGAAGGGGCTCTATGACAATTTGCCATGTCCAACTCACTACAGCTAGCTTGCCGTACCTAACTCACTGCAGGACAATTCTCCACAGCCAACCCGCCACAGGAAAACTCACTGCAGGGCAAGAGTTACACTAATATTAAAGAAATAGTGGAATATAACCATTAATAAGGATGCAAAAAGAGGGACAAAATGAAATGTGAATGGCAAAAATCGAAATATTTTTTTTAAAATTATTTTAAATAATTCAATTGAATTGTTAAATTGTTCTGCAGTGAGTTGTCTCATGGCAAGTTGTCCTGCAGCGAGTTGGCCATGGTGAGTTGGCCATAGCAAGTTGGCCAAGGTGAGTTGGTCATGGTGAGTTGACATAGCAAGTTGGCCATTGTGAATTGGCCATAGAGAGTTGGCCATTGCAAGTTGACCATAGCAAGTTGGCCATGTGAGTTGGCCATAGCAAGTTGGCCATAGCAAGTTGGCCATGGTGAGTTGGTCATAGCAAGTTGGCCATAGAGAGTGGCCATAGAGAGTTATCCATGGTGATTGGGCATAGAAAGTTGGCAAAGGTGAGTTGGTCATGGTGAGTTGTCCATAGCGAGTTGGCTTATTGTGAGTTGACCATGGCAAGTTGGCCACAGCGAGTTGGCCATAGCAACTTGGCCATGATGAGTTGGCCATGGCAAGTTGGCCATAGCGAGTTGGCCATGGCGAGTTGGCCATGGTGAGTTGGTCATAGCAAGTTAGCTATTGCAACTTGTCCCATTCCAAGTGGGAAGAGTGGCCAAAAAATGGGAAGTAAGGATTTTCCTATTCTTCCTATCATCAAATTGCAAATATTGGTTCATTGCAGAAGATAACTATTGCACAATGCTGGAGGGGCAGGGGAAAACTACTGAAGTAGATTTTGTAAAAAAAGTGTTTTAGATTTTTTCTGTAATAATTACAATAATATATTAATTAACATTGTAATTAAATAGCAATTACTAGAGTTAGCTAATTTCCCTTCTAGAACTATTGGCTGATTTCCATTCTAGAACTATTAGCTGATTTCCCTTCTAGACCAAAAGCAGTGGTGTCCATCCTGGTGATGCCTTTCGAAGTTATCTCACACTTGACACTTGGGAGAATTATGATTGGACTGTACATGGGATGCCAAGGGGAGGGGAATGAATTATACAATATATTATTCGCTTTCACGCCTAAATAATCAGACTTGGCTTTGCTTCACTTCTAATCATTTATAATTAGTAAAAGTACACTTGATTTCTATCAATGGAGTCTTGTGGTTTTCTTTCCTGATTATCCAATGAAGGAGTGCTGACAAGTGGTGGGTTCCTGCCGGTATTACTACCAGTTTAGTGCGCAAAAAATTAGGCGCAGTTGCACCTAATAAGGTCTGTGCATGCGCACATTAGAAAATGAAAAAAAAATACATTTTTTCAGTGAAGATTGTTCTGCGCATGTGCAGAAAAGAAAATCAAGATGGCGGTGTTGAGCATAGAACCAGTTCTGGCCAAGTTACTACCTACTCGGTCAAACCAAACTGGTAGGAAACTACCTCTGACCAGGAGTCAGAAATAACATTGCATATCCACACCTAAACATATATGAGAGGATGAACCAGTATCCGGGCTGCTTCATAAACCTAACTGCTTTGAAAGCAAATCAATGTTGATAGGAGGCCAGCATGCTAAAAATATAGTTCAATGCAATGATGAGCACAAATCTAAAATCTGTTATTATGAGAATTTGACCAATCCAAATAAATCAATATAAACAAACACGATGTGGTAAGTACACAGCAAAATGGACTAGTGAGAAATGTCAGGGTTGCCTTACAAACTTGAGGCCTTGTTGCAATCACCATCACGCCAAGTTCTCTGTGCATCTCACAAAAGATGGCAGCTATTAAGATATTTATGCTGACTCCCTTTCAGATCTCAGGATAGGGAAAATCACAGAGAGATTTGGTTAACATAAAATTGAATTACAAATTAAGAGGAAATATTTATGTGCTCAGCAAGCAGTCAAGGGAGCAAGCAAGGCAGTGGGTAAAAAAAAATGTCACAGTTCTACTTTTCAGAACTCACATCCGCTAGAAATTCATCTTTCTGAAATGTAGAATGGCTATCGTCAACTACTCTATGCTGTGCTGGTTATATTCTAACTTCTGGAAAAATAAGCACAAATAATATTAATGCTTTGAAGATTCTAATTGCCAATTAAATCCAACACACTAAATTTCCTCAATGTAAGATTGAAGGCATATCTTTGCAGGGTTCTTTAAGCTGTGTGGAGCAGTGGTGGGATTCAATTTTTTTTACTACCAGTTCTGTGGGTGTGGCGTGGCTTGGTGAGTGTGGCTTAGTGGATGTGGTTTGGTGGGTGTGGCTTGGTGGGCATCAGAGGTGGGTTCCTACCAGTTTGCACATATTCGGTAGAACCGGTTTGTCAAATCTACCGAACCGGTTAGAAGAGGTTCCACCAGTGGACATGGAAAGCAGGCCACACCTACAGAAGAGGTTCCAAAAATTTTTGAAACCCACCACTGGTCCTTGGATATGATTATTCTACACTATCATGCTCATATTTATAAAACTCAGTGCCTCTGTGAAAGGTAAGGATGACTACTGCGTTTGTGGTGCAATCAGAACATTGCGTGTGTTGAAGTTGTTTTAACGCAAACCAAAGATGCCTTTTAAAAAAGAAGTTTACATCATATTCTTATGCATGCCAGTGCTGTGTGTGAGGTAATTTAAGGTGGTTCTGACAAGTGTCATTGGCATCTTCATATCCGGTCACATGGGCGGCAAGCCACTCCCATCCGGTCATATGAGCAGCAAGCCACTCCCACAAAGGAAGCCACACCCACAGAGTAGGTTCAAACAATTTTTGAAACCCACCACTGGTGGGCATGGCAGGTGAAGGATACTGCAACATCCGCATTCCCTCCCCACCCCTCTAACCTGCTTTCTAGCTCTGTTCTCCTGTGCAGGGCAACAGAAGAAGACCCAGCTGATCAACTGGGACACCGATCAGCTGGGACTCGGGAGGCAGAGAACAGATGGAGGCAGAGCCAGCCAGAGGTGGTATTTGCCAGTTCTTATAGCAATAGCAATAGCAGTAGACTTATATACCGCTTCATAGGCCTTTCAGGCCTCTCTAAGCGGTTTACAGAGAGTCAGTATATTGCCCCCAACAATCTGGGTCCTCATTTTACCCACCTCGGAAGGATGGAAGGCTGAGTCAACCCTGAGCCGGTGAGATTTGAACCGCTGACCTGCTGATCTAGCAGTAGCCTGCAGTGCTGCATTTAACCACTGCGCCACCTTGGCTCTGAGTAGTTCTCCAAACTACTCAAAATTTCCGCTACCAGTTCACTAGAACCGGTCCGAACTGGCTAAATACAACCTCTGGTGTGGAGGGAGAGAGAGAGATAGTGATCTGATTTGGTCTACAAAAATCCGACTAACCACTAGATGACAGCCAAGAGAGAGCTAGACTTTTCTGCATCTTTGTCACCACCTAGTGGCCATCCAACTCTTTGCCCTAGGTCAAATTATTACCCTATTATGGTTGAAAAAGTTGAGGGACAGAAACGACTAGGAATGTGTAGGTGGAGAAAGCTGGAATTGTTTCATTTCAGATAAGGGAATCCAAACCCGTGCAATGCACTCCCTGATCTATCTTTTGAGTCTCAATTCAATGTGACAAAAACCATTTAGGTATTGTTTACTACAGTAGAGAGTGCTCCATGAGAATTAAATATTTATTTATTTATTCTGAGCGGTTTTGTCTACTTCTATTGTTCTGTTTCTTTCTTTCTATTCTACTGTTCTGTTTGTTTCCTAGTATGATTTCATTGCTTATTAGTAACCTAAGTGTTGTACCTTATGATTCTTGATGAATGTATGTTTTTCCTTTTATGTACATTGAGAGCATATGCACCAAAGATAAATTCCTTGTGTGTCCACACTTGGCCAATAATCCTATCCTATCCTATCCTATCCTATCCTATCCTATCCTATCCTATCCTATCCTATCCCATCCCATCCCATCCTAACCTATCCTATCCTATCCCATCCCATTATTAGATTCTGTCCTGCCCTGCCCTGCCCTATGCTATGCTTATGCTATGCTATCCTATGCTATGGTATCCTATGCTATGCTATCCTATGCTATCCTATCCTATCACATAACCACAATCACTCCATGCAGATGGGGAAAGGTATGACTAGTTTTTCTTTTTCTTTCTTTCTTTCTTTCTTTCTTTCTTTCTTTCTTTCTTTCTTTCTTTCTTTCTTTCTTTTCTTTTTTCTAACTACTTGCATTGGGATATTTCTTTATACTATTTATGTTGCTTGTATTTGTTGTCATTGATTGCACCAGTGGGGCTAAAACCAATTTCATTGTATTGAATTTATACAATGACAATACAAGCTATGCCATGCTGTCCTGCGCGATGCTATTGTCATTGCAATCGGCAGAATCAGGGTAGCCTGGACTTGATTCGGACGGAAAATAGTTTAATACTTGGGAAGAACATCTGAGTTGGTCACTGGGATCAAAAGAATTCAGATTTGTGCTGGAGCCCATAGAATAACAGTTGGAAGGGATCTTGGAAGTCTGGTCCAACCCCCTGCTCAGAAGTTCTTCGGGTAATTTCTCCCTGGGGAGAGAGAGATTCCCTGAAGATGGGCCCCAAAATGAATCTGAAAGCTTGGAAGAATAAACCTTTGGTCCTAAAGACTGACTCAGATCGGATCCTGAAACTATAGTAGCTTCCACTAGATTTAAAAGCCAACTACATGTACAGAGGGACTTGGTGGCTCAGTGGCTAAGATACTGAGCTTCTCGATCAAAAAGATCGGCAGCTCGGCAGTTCAAATCCCTAGTGCTGCATAATGGAGTGAGCTCCCATGTCTTGTCCCAGCTTCTGCGAACCTAGCTGTTTGAAAGCATGTAAAAAATGCAATTAGAAAAATAGGGACCACCTTTGGTGGGAAGGGAAGAGCATTCTTTGCTCCTTCAGCATTGAGTCATGCTGGTCACATGATCCTGGGGACATCTTCAGACAGCACTGGCTCTTTAGCTTTGAGATGGAGATGAGCACTGCCCCCTAGTGTCAGGAACGACTAGCACATATATGCGAGGGGAACCTTTACCTTACATGTATTTAATTGATAGATGAATAGCTCCAGAATGAGCATGCCACATGGAATAAAATGAAATAAAATGAGATCGCACATCTATTATGTTTATATTTGTGCAAGATCTTCCTAGAGAGTTCACATATTGTGTTAAAAAGTTGGTGTTATATTGCTAACAAAGGGATCTAGGTGAATGTCTCCCAAAGCAGACCTGTTCCACCTGTTAAATTTATTTGCTGCCCATCACACCACCAGGTGATTCTTAACTTACAGCATCTCTCCCAGTGGCGGGATTCAAATAATTTAACAACCAGTTCTCTGCCCTAATGATTTCTTCCAGCAACCAGTTCATCAAACTGCTCAGAAAGTTAACAACCGGTTCTCCCGAAGTGGTGTGAACTGGCTGAATCCCACTACTGATCTCTCCTCTCCTGTTCTGCTACTTCTGGAAATCAAACCCACACGTATCCATTTTAACATGTTATATTTTAATTTGCAGAGACAAAAAAAAATGACAAGCAATTTATTTACAGAAAACTGTACAAAAGCAAATAAAATTATGCAAAATCTTTCATAAATAGAGGTGGACTAGCATCGAATACATTTTTGCCATGTTTTTTTTTTCCTTAGCATAGTTGCGTGCATAGTGACTCATAATAAACAAATAAGTTGGTTCTCTGCTTCACTATCAACATCCAAGTAGCAGAACAATAGTCAATGATTAATAATACAACGGATCGTAATCACACTGAATGTAAGTGCTTCAAAAAATCAGGGCCTGAAAGGATACCCCAGGTAGCTAGGAAAGAGGCCTTCTTCCAAGTACTAGATTCTTCAAGGAATTGTCCAACGTTAATGTTGTTCCTTTCAGCACTTAAGAGAACATTGGCTCTTTACCATTGATGGAACATCTGGAGGTGGTGTTCCATTCTTCGCCTTGTCAAATGCTGTTGAAGTCTTGTTAGTGATGGTTCTACTCAACACACTTTCATTTTTTTCCCAGCCCCATTTCCATTTCCCCAAACCTTTGCTTTCCAATAATGACAATTTCCTAGAGTAGACTTTCTTCCAACACCTTTCTTCTGTTCACCAGAGTTCTTTCCCATCCCCCACATAAAAATAGCATCTATCTTGATTTCAGAAACTCAGACAGTAGGCCAGCCAGGGATGAAACTGACCCCAGATTAAGTAGCCTAGCTGGAGGTCGGAATGAGCGTTGAGAGTTTATATCAAAGTTAATATGACTTTTTTTCTTTTTCCTAATTCATATAAAGTTTACAGAAGTGGCATGTCAAGCTAGGAGTGTGCAAAACACATTCACTTGAGTTCCTTGTGAAATCGAACAAAAGCAGGAATTAAAACAACATGGCTGCAAAAAAATCCTTCGTATATTAAAAAAGCAACAAGAGAATGAACAAAGATTCATCAATTTCTCTGCCCTCAAAAAAGAGAGACGTAACTTCTTGTTACTGAGATCAATACTGTAGCTTTTTTAAACGTAACCTGTTTCACCTTTTCCCAAACCATAGTCTTTCTCTCCTTCCTTTGTTTTTTTTTCTTTTAATGGATTATATTTAAAACTGGTCCATTATCTGAGTTTGGTAGAAGGGTGTTTTTTTTTTCCCCATCCCCTTTGATGCTTTACAGAAAATAAACCGGGTTAAATATACAGGTTGAAACAAGTGGAAACAGTCCAGTATATTTAGTGTGTAACCCAAGCGCTGTTTTACCATGACAACAATATAAAAGGCACAATTGCATATTTTGCATTCGCTCTAAAACTTTCCATTTCCATTTTTTTATGCATTTGCTTATTTAATATAAAAACCACTCTATAGGAGTGTTTCCCAATTCAACTAATTAAATGAAAAACAAACACAAAAAATATATATATCTGTGGATCATGCTGGGTAGTAAGAGGAGCTGTTGATTATGTTTTTGATGGTTAGGTTTTACTAGGATTACTGAAAATACAAATAAGCACACCTATTTTTCTTTCTTTTTTTAAAAAAAGGAACTTTTTTGACATCCTTTGGGCTTATCACTACAACTAAATTAGCTAAATTGTTCAGTCTTACATGTGCCTTTATGTAGCACACAACAAAGGGGATATAGGCCAATCAATTTGATTTTGAAAATCTTGTTTTAAAGTATTGGCTCTCCAGAAATGAGATTCAAAAGAACTACAATGTGGACTGCTACCATTTAGTTAGTCTCTAAGAGAATTCTCAGTGTATCCTAATTGTACACAGAGAAATTATTCAATTGTTCTTTTGTGCGGCTGACCGTGTTTTAGTTGGAAGCCTGAAAAAAATATGCATAATTTAATGCAAATATAATGACAAGCATTTTACCTTTAACATATACGTAAGAGTTATACAAATACAGGAAAGGATTTAGTCAGTCCTCTAATCAAGTCAAAATTTGAATCTCTGTTATATATCTATCTATCTATCTATTTTGTTTTTTTTAAAAAGGATGCATTAGAACGATCAATTCACTCCTAAACTTTCCTTAGACGTTTCTCCATTTCTAAAATGTGCCCGTAGGTTTAGGTGCTACATGCGAGCTGAGAACCAATCAAATGATTAAATGCAAAGAAGATGTACATTAAAAGAAAGAGCACTTTTGCAGTGAGAGTTTAAAAGACAAAAGTCAGGAGGGATTTGTAACCAGCTGATTGGCCCATATGTCAGACTTCTAATAATATATTCTATGTCACTCTTAAAGTAAACTATCCAAGCTACCTTGTCACTAAATCTATTAGAACCATCTATCCATGCTTTAATGTCAAGTTATACAACTCGAGAAATGGGTGTTTCTGCACCCTTCCCCAAGCTGTTTCCACTGCATTGACCGATTGTCAGTTTCATTTGAATGTCCATTCTTTATTACTATTTTTTTTTAAAAAAATCATCAATACAGAACTAGCTCAGTTTTCCATACTCTGCAACTTCTTATTGCACCAAAAAAAAAAAAAAAAAAAAAATCTGGTCCATTTTTTTTTCTCCTATCCCCTGTATATAGTGCAAACTATACAAATCGTCGCGACCGAGAACTCTACATCCTCACGGTGTGGCTTGGATTGGCTTTATATACAAAGTCGCAAGCCACACCAATTTTGCATGTTGGGAGTTGACGTCGGCCCGGGACTCTCGGTCACCTGGGAGTCTCAACACGGTTTTGGGTATTGCACGAGACTCAACTTAAATGCACTTGTGTTTTAAGAAAACCTGCATAATACCTTTGCCTACAGCAAATGATTAACCTGGAACACTGCAAGGACCCAAGACTCAGCATCCATTCTCAACCAAGATGCTGCCATGTTTGACTTGAAGCATTATTCTTCTTCCTGCCTTCATTTTCACTCTTCTTTCAGCTATCCCCTGAACGTATTCTGAAGCTTGTCGGATGGGTTTCTAATTTTCTAAGGAAAACGTATTTTGAAGCCAGAGGGTCATGTTAATATAGTTGGTGAATGTAATCATGGTTTGTTTTGTTTTTTTTTTAAATTCAGCAAGCTCATGTCATCAGTTCCTTTGGGCATCAAACTAAAATCCATGTTGACAGCAATCATCATGCTTAGTGGCAGTGTGATTCCTGGATCAGATTTTACGGGACAAGACCAACGAGCGATTTCCTTGATCCATAGCGCATTCTTTGGTCTTTAAATTACTATGATCATCCAATCTAAAGGTCTTGTAAAAATGACACCAGGTTCAGCAGTTTCTTGATATCGATACGTCATGCCCCATCATTCATTCGTTCATTCATCCATCCATCCATCCATTCATTGTTGTGTACATGTATGCTTGTGTTTGTGTTTGTATGTGTGTCAGTGTGTACAAATATGTATTCCATCATTTTATATTCAAGTTAAAATGTTAGAGAATGGGAGGAGGAGGAGGAGAGGGAGGGAAGGAGGAAAGGCATGATAAAAATAATAAAACTAGAAAGAGATCAATGTTTTTCTCCGAATAAAAACCTAAATGTACAGGTCATGGTTTTAGGGAATGTTTCATATTTTGGACTACAATCTCAGACTGAATATATATTTCCCCCTTTCTTTCTTGTTTCCAGTCACAGGATTGTGTTACAGATATGATCCTTTAAAAAATGTTTCTTCTTCCTCTTTTGTAAAAGTTATTTTACACATTGCTTTTGTACGGTTTCTGAAGGCTTATGTCTGATGGAAACCAGGCAAAGGCACGCATCGCAACTCATAGATCTGCATAGAGCGTTTCCAGTGGTGGGATTCACATAATTTAACAACTGGTTCTCTGGCCTAATGATTTCTTCCAACAACCAGTTCACCAAACTGCTCAGAAAGTTAACAACCGGTTCTCCCGAATTGGTGCAAACTGCCTGAATCCCACCACTGATTTTTTTTCCTCCCACTGACCTGTGATTGCAAACAAGCAGATGACAATCAGAAGGGCCTCAAATCGTGCTTCAGCAGCACGCATCTGTTTCTGGTGGCGTCTGTCTGTCTGTCCCTCTCTCTGTGTGTAGGTATGTGTGCATGTGTTTTTGTGTCTTGGGGCGGGGAACCAGAATTTCTATCTCGTGTTCTTGTTTTATTTTTTCTGGGTTTGTCTTTTTTTTTTTTCAGTTTCAGGTTTGTTCCCTAGCAAGGAATTTATAATGGTAACTTTTTTTTTTTTTGGAAATTAAAAGAAAATAAGAAGAAAAAAAGAAAAGAACAGGTGAGCACGGTGTTAAGACATGCAGGGACAACAATGGTTTCTACATTGTACAATATAAGTCAGGCAGACAAGATATATAAGTGCCTGGCAGGGAGGCAGAAGAGGCAAGCCAGGCCTTGGTCTCTTTGGTTAGCCCCCTTGGTTTCGACAGATTGGTTGCTTCCTTCCCAATTTCCAATGGTTTTGAGTGATCGGCTTTGGGCCTTCTGCTCTGGGAAAGAACTGGCATTGTTACTTCCTGCTCCTCCTAGAGGTAAACTTCCCTTCGAGTTAAAGTATTGATAGTAGATGGCTTGTATTCCCCTGTCTGTGCCAGGGGAATATCCTCTGGGTTGGTTTCTTCGCTTTTGCTGAAGCTAGCTGCACTGAAGGTCTCATAAGATGAGGTCAACTTTTTGTTCAGGAGGTTCCTGTTGCGATCGCCCATCAGGGAGGCCTCTCCGTTGGCCAGCTTCTCCGGACTGCCCCGTTCATCGACAGGCATGAACGTAGAGAGTTTGGGTTGGCTTTTCGGCTTCCTTTCGGGTGAAGTGCGGACGGGCATCCAACAAGAATCAGAGTGGCCATACTCATCGCATTCCCGGGTGCACTTTCCCGTCAGGGCAACATCTGGCAGAGGTCTTGAATCTGCAAACAAAGAACAACAAAAGGATTTTGAGATTTCGGTCTTTGCTCCCTGGGGAAAATTTGACAGGGGCATCTTCAGAAAATATTGATGCATGGGGCAGAACACTTAGGAAAATCTTGCTAGGGCTGTCATAAGGTACTATATTTTTTGGAGTATAAGACCCTCCGAAGTATAAAACACACCTAGTTTTGGGGGAGGAAAACAAGGAGAAAAAATCTGCCTCTGCCTCCCAGACATTTGCCTCCTTGTAGCAAACAGCAAACACCCTGTTCCAGTTTCATCACAGCCTGATCAGCAGAAGAAAAAAAAAATCTGCCTCTGCCTCCCAGCAATTTGCCTTCTTGCTGCAAACAGCAAATTTCAGTTTCAGAACAGCCTGATTAGCACAAGCAGCTGATTGTCCAGACTCCCAACGATCAGCTGTTTCAGGCTGCAGGGATTGCCATAGCCTATTGCTGCCTCCATGTGCCCCATTTTCGGCCTCCCACATCCCATTTTCAGCTTCCGCACACCCTATTTTTTGGCCTCTGCGCGCCCCATTTTCTGCCCATTCTGGGAGAGGGGGGATCAGAATGTGCAAAAAGTGAGGTGCGCCAAGGCCGAACATGGGATGTAGAGGCCAGAATTGGGACGCAAGGCAGCAAAAGGCAATGGTAATCCCTGCAGCCTGAAACAGTTGATGGTTGGAAGGCCAATCAAACTGACAATCAGCTGCTTGTGCTAATCAGGCTGTGCTGAAGCTGAAACAGGCTGTTTGCTGCAAGGAGGCAAATTGCTGGAAGGCAGAGGCCAAAGGGCTAAATTCGGTGTATAAGACCCACCCAATTTTTCACTCTCTTTTGGAGGGGAAAATGTATTTCTTCTACTCCGAAAAATATGGTAATCTGGTTCTCTTCCTCATTCCTCACGCCTCTGACAACTGCCATTGCTTAAAAAGTCAAATTGTTTTTTTTTGGGGGGGGAAGGGAATAATCAACTGACTATGTTTCAGCCAATCAGAATGGGTGTTTGCCAAGACTGGATTCTGGGTATAGATGAGAATTGTCAGGTGCAAAAAAATCAGGAGCCAGAATAGAGTTCAAAAGCACTGTGTGTTTATTTCATGCTACCTATACCCAAGAATCTGATCTATTAAAGATCAAGGCACGTTGGCTCCAGAAAAGCAAACCGACTTCAAGGGGAGGTTGAATTTAGGTCTCTTTCATGTTATAGGGACTCTGGATTGATAATGCATTTGACTCTGCTATTGGGCTCAGCCTGGTCATCTCCTACACGAAAAAACATCATCTTCTTTTAATGGCCCCATGATCCCTTGTGCTGTGGAGTCTGGGCAACTGAATGGACCTAGCAGAGGGTTTACTGGCCAGATGCCCTTCCTGTCGCCAATGCAGAGTTTTGTTCAGCAGATATATTCTCATCATGCCCAGAAAGAGAAATATCTCCCTCTACCTAGGATCGAACCCACAGCCCTCTGATTGTGAGGCAAGAGCTCTGCCTCTAGGCCACTGCACCACTCACAAAGAGGGCGAAACATAGGAAGCACTTTTGTAGGCCAATGTTCAAGGCCAGATTTTCTATCTCCCATCCCTCCCTCCCTCCCTCCCTCCCTCATTGATGGCTATGGGTCATGCCTTCATTTAAAATGCAACTCAACCTAAATTAACTTTTGCAATTATTTTATGTTACCTCCTTTTATCTTCCTTGCAAACATTGATATTCCTCTATAAACACTTCAAAAAAAAAAAAACCTCCTCCTCCTTTAATCTTAGTTTACAATTGAGGGTTTGCTTCTTCAATTGTAAAAAGAAATTAATAACTCAGCCTAAGCTGAATGCCCAGAGGAAGCTAACCCCAAATATAAACTTAGTTTTTTAAAAAAATGTTGGGATATTTCCAGATGAAGTTTAACTATACAGGTAGTGTGATCACTTTGGCCCCATCTTAATCATAGAAATGGTTGATTTAATTGTTTCTAAAGTTAGAGATGAAAATATATCAAAGGCTGACAACGCATTAAAATGGACAGCAGTAAGAAATGATCAGATAGATAGTTACTTTGGTAGTAAGGAATGTTATTGTAAGCCGCCCTGAGTCCCCTCAGGGAAAAGGGCGGCCTATAAATGCTATTAAAATCTAAAAATCTAAATCTAGAAGCACATTAACAACCACTTTAAGAAATAACATTTTGCATTTACAAAACAAATTCACATCCCAGCACTGTGTGTTTATGTAGGTACTTAACTGCAGGAAGATTGGTGATTGGGAAGTGTTTAGTGAATGTTGCAGTGTTTTTGTGATTTTAGTACCACCCATCCACCCACTCACCCTGATATGTGTGTGTGTCTGTGTGTGTGAATTCCATGTAGGCAGAATTGTTAGCATCTAAACTTACTTAAACCTTTAAAGGTATTTTATTAGGACTGCAAATAGAAGTAAAAGCCGTGGTGGTACAGTGGTTAGAATGCCGTATTGCAGGCTAAATCTACCCACTGCCAGGAGTTCAATCCTGACCATCTCAAGGTTGTCTCATCCTTTCATCCTTCCGAGGTCAGTAAAATGAGGACCCAGATTGTTGGGGGCAAGAGGCTGACTCTGTAAACCACTTAGAGTGCTGTAAAGCACTAGGTAGTGGTATATACAGTATATCTAAATACTGCTGCTAGAATACAGTTTTATTAATTAACAATCCAACATCTCTAACTGATTCTGTGCTAGTCTATGACCATAATAAATATTTGATTTGATTTGATTTAAATTGTATTTGAGTTCACTAATAAAACTTGAGATTAAAAAGAATCCTAATGGGACTTTCATAGGCACATTTATTTTATATTATGTAGCTATTCTCTATTTAGATTATACTTTTTGTGACTTGTATGGCATAAATACCAATCTAGTAAAGCATTTTTATTTGTTTGTTCACTGCAAATATATAGAGACTTTATTAAACACATTTGTGATTAATACATTATTTTAAACTAAGAAAAGAAATGTTCTACAATTGATTTAGAAATGGCCACTTGTTATTTTCAGTTTTAAGTTATTATTAAAAATAATATCAGCCATTCAGTTTTAATTATATATATTTTCAGGGGTGGAAATGAGTGAGGAAGTGTTCATGCCAGATTCCATTCTTTATCTTGGAAAAAGTTAAGCAGGATCAATTATGACCTGAACAGGAAACATCAAAACTGCAGAATAGACTGGGAAGCTAAAAATATTCCCCAGTCAATTTATCAATCAATCAATCAATCAATCAATCAATCAATCAATCAATCAGAGATCAGTTCTGTTTTACCAAAAACACCAGGAATTAAGCCTAACTTATGGACATCAAGACATCTATAGACTTCTAAAACTTTTATTCTTTGACTTGGCAAAAGGGTGCATTATAGGACAACAATTTTGGAACCGTGGTACGTCAAAGGGGCTAATTACAGAATGTGTCCAAAATTCAAGGAGTTATTACTCTCGAAGAAATGAAATTTGTGAAAATTGGGTTTGCTTCAGTGCTAAACTGCTGGGCTGCTGCAGACACGTGGTCTTAATTTTCAATATTATATGACAGTTTCCCAGCCGTTCTAGTAATCCCTTGCTCCCTTCTCTATTCAGCAGCAGCCACTCACATGCCTGCTCAAGGGAAAGGGAGGGGAAGGGAATGCAGAGAAATTTCCTATGCTCTCTGCCAGATTCCCATAAGAAAACTGAGTGAGGGCTCCAGAGATATTGGAAGTTCCACTTGCCCCTCTTTCTTTTTGCTTGCCCTGTTTCTCCATTTAGGTGAAGAAGTATCTCTGAAATGACGAGCAAAGGGAGCACTGGTTATCTAATTACACTGTCATGATACTGCACCAGTATGGGGAAGACTCAGACATGTCTACTGAAAGGGAAGATGCTAAACAAAATCAACAAAGATGATTAGGAGACTGGAGGCTAAAACATATGAAGAATGGTTGCAGGAATTGGGTATGTCTAGTTTAATGAAAAGAAGGACTAGGGGAGACATGATAGCAGTGTTCCAATATCTCAGGGGTTGCCACAAAGAAGAGGGAGTCAAGCTATTCTCCAAAGCACCTGAGGGCAGGACAAGAAGCAATGGGTGAAAACTAATCAAGGAGAGAAGCAACTTAGAACTAAGGAGAAAATTCCTGACAGTGAGAACAATTAATCAGTGGAACAACTTGCCTCAAGAAGTTGTGAATGCCCCAACACTGGAAGTTTTAAAGAAGAGGTTGGATAACCATTTGTCTGAAGTGGTGTAGGGCACGGGCCAGCAACTTGCAGCTCTGGAGCCACATGTGGCTCTTTCATCCCTCTGCTGCGGCTCCCTGTCGCCAGTCGGCACCACAATTTTGAGAGGAGCTTCCAGTTAGGTGGGGGAAGACAGAGAATCTATGGCAAGGGGCAGGTTTTCCTGTCAGCTCCACAATTGATAGGGCTTTCACTTAGGACAGGTAATGGAAAAAGGATGCCACACTAGGAAGAGGCTCTATGGTGGGGAAGCCAGACTTCCAGTCGGCCCCAGAATTGAACGGGGGTTTCTGGTTAGGACATTTGTGGCTCTTTGAGTGTTTAAGGTTGCTGACCCCTGGTAAAGGGTTTCCTGCCTAAGCAGGGGGTTAGACCAGAAGACCTCTAAGATCCTTTCCAACTCTGTTATTCTATTCTATTCTAAACTTGCATCACCATTCCTATCAGCAGAAGTCAGAACAATGTAAAATAATTCTTTTTTGGCATCTTCCCCTAGCAGGTTTCAATCTTCCTCACCAAACAAATCCAGCATGAATAAAATGATATCAGAAACTAAATCCAATTAGTATTGGTTTGCCTTTAAAAATGAAACTAACCCAACATTCAAAATTTGGGAGGCAGAGTTAGTCATTTTAAAAGTCTTGCCACAAAAAACCCGGCTAGCACATCTACAAAAGAAAGTTCTCACCACAAAATCCTCACCTTGGGGAGGTTTATATCAATCTCATCCCATTGAATAGTTTTGTTTGGTAAAAAATGAATAAACAAGACTCCAGGATACTTTTCATGTTTTTGAGAGTCTTCTTTGAACTTAAACTAGCATTTGTATATACCATATTTTTCAGACTATAAGACACATTGGTGTATAAGATGCACCAAGATGTCGAAGAAGTAAGTTTTAAAAAGGTTTTTGTCCTCCCCGGCCCCCAGGAGCACTCTGCAGGCTTCAACAGGGCTGTGGGAAGGCAAAACTGGCTGTATTGAGTGTATAAGACACACCAACATTTCCACGCTCTTTTAGGGGGGAGAATGGTGTGTCTTATACTCTGAAAAATACGGTACTTTTTAAAATGATAAAATATAAAAGAGGGGGGATTCTGGAGCAGAAATCTTCCCTGGGCAGCCGAAAGTAAAGCCAATGGATGGCCCCTTAGTACCAAAAATGTTCATGGAATTGAAGACAACTACATGAGTTACATCGGCAGTTGTCAATTCAGCAGTGGATTAAAACACATTAGTTTTGAAAGATTGTGTTTAAAAAGGAGCGATTGCAGTGGTAATCAAGAAACTGATTTCCCCAAGCGGCTTTTTGAATAAATTTCAGAGAAAAGCTAATCGTGTTTCTGCTCAAGTGAGCTCCCGTTACAAACAAAATAAACAAAAATAGGGGAAGAATTGTAATGGTGCCCTATTCAACCACCTTATGGGTTGGGCTTGGGTTGACAACATAGGACCAAGCCCATGGAGAGCAAACACCACTGTCTGCCTATAAAATTGCCACCTTAGCAAGAAGATCTACTGTATACCTAAGAATTCCAACATTTAGGGAATTCCAATATCTCACAAAGAACATGGAACCAATCTATTCTCCAAAGCACCTGAAGGCAGGACAAGAAGCAATGGATGGAAACTTATGAAGAAGAGATTCAACCTAGAAATAAGGAGAAATTTCCTGACCATGGGAACAATTAATCAATGGAATGGCTTGCCTCCAGAAGTTGTGAGTGCTCCATCATTGGAGGTTCTTAAGAAGAGACTGAAGAGCCATTTGTCTGGTATGGTATAGGGTCTAGCACTTGAGCTAGAAAATCTTCAACTATTCTATTCTATTCTATTCTATTCTATTCTATTCCATTCCATTCCATTCCATTCTACTCCATCCTTTTTTCTACTTCTATCATCTCCCCAATAATACTCTATTCTGCTCTGCTCTAATCTGAAATAAATACAGCAAGGGGCAAATTTTACAACTAACCTGTTCTAAAACAACAAGGAGAGGCTTCATCGTACTTCATATTCAACCTATTGTCCTCCCAATGTAGCATTCTTGGGATAAAAGCATCCCACAATGTTTTTTTTCTATTAGCCCCCTGCTTGATTTAAGCCAGTTTTCAATTTGTTTCTATGCTCTTGTGCTTTTTCTGTTGGGAAGGAAAAAAAGGAAGGAAGGAAGATATTGCTGAAGAAAGGAAGATATTGAAGAAGGAAGAAAGGAATCAAGGAAGATAGAAGGGAAGAAAGGAAGATATTGAAGAAGGAAGAAAGGAATCAAGGAAGAAAGAAGGGAAGAAAGGAAGAGAAATATTGAGGAAGGGAGGGAGGGAATCTGTCTGGGTACAATGGGAAAAGGAAGAAGCATCAGGGAACCAGTCCTGAACTTCAGCCTTCATTCATGTCATCCTCCTTTCAAGTCAGCTGAACTTGTAATGAAACTCAAGGAACTTGTATTATCCAAAGAAGCTGTAATAATAGTTCTGAGATACTCAAATGGGATTTTCAAACAAAACTAGAAAAAAACAGCTGTTGCTAGAGCTCTCAACTTCTCCCAGGTGATTAAATCAAGTCATCTATCTTTTCCCCAACCCCCTTTGGACCTCTGTTTCGCCTAGGAGTTTTACACAAAATAAGAAAACCCAGAGATAAGACGTGGAAAGGTTGTTTCCACAAGATCACAAAACAGAATTTACAGCTAAGCAATGCCCTCTTTCAGTTCAAATAGTCCTATGGGTGTTTGGACAATTGGCTCCCAAGAGTAAGAACTTGGACTCACAAAAGTGTGACTTTGGAGGGGAGAGAAGCAACATTTCTTAAAGAGTATTAGATGACTATAGGTCAACACAACTGGCACAAACACAAGAAAATGGCAAAGGCAGACATCTCCATCTCTGTTCTCTTTCAAATCTGTTCAGCCCAGTGGTGGGATTCAAATAATTTAACAACCAGTTCTTTGCCCTAATGACCAGCTGGGTAGGTGGGGCTCACTGGTCATGTCACTAGGTGGGTGAGGCACATGGAAATTTTGAGTAGTTCGGAGAACTGGTAGCGGAAATTTTGAGTAGTTCGGAGAACCAGTAGTGGAACTTTTGAGTAGTTCAGAGAACCAGCAAATACCATCTCTGGCTGGCCCCAGAGTGCAGTGGGAATGGAGATTTTGCAGTATCCTTCCCCTGCCACACCCACCAAGCCACTCCCACAGAACCGGTAGTAAAAATATTTGAAATTCACCACCGATGTGCACCTTCGTGAGGTAACTGAAGAGCAAATTGAAGCCCATCAGGCCTTGCCTCTGGATGTGTGCCCTTCACACCAACACTGAACAAAGATCTTGTAAACTTCGACATTTCACTTTATGAACCAGAGGTGGGTTCCTACCAGTTCGCACCTATTCGGTAGAACCGGTTCATCAAATCTACTGAACCGGGTTAGAAGAGGTTCCACCAGTGGACCCGGAAAGCAGGCCACACCTACGGAAGAGGTTCCAAAAAATTTTTGAAACCCACCACTGGTCCTTGGATATGATTATTCTACACTATCATGCTCATATTTATAAAACTCAGTGCCTCTGTGAAAGGTAAGGATGACTACTGCGTTTGTGGGGCAATCAGACCATTGCGTGTGTTGAAGTTGTTTTAACGCAAACGAAAGATGCCTTTTAAAAAACAAGTTTACATCATATTCTTATGCATGCCAGTGCTGTGTGTGAGGTAATTTAAGGTGGTTCTGACAAGTGTCGTCGGCATCTTCATATCCGGTCACATGGGCGGCAAGCCACTCCCATCCAGTCACATGGGCGGCAAGCCACTCCCACAAAGGAGGCCACACTCACAGAGTAGGTTTGAACAATTTTTGAAACCCACCACTGTTATGAATGTTAATCTCCTGTTTCAGCTGAGGCCCTTCTTACCTTGGCCGACCCCCAATCGGGATATCCCTCTAGCAGCACTTAAAGCCACACCATTGAAGGCTACTTCTTCCCCTACAAAGAGAGTTACAGATTGCACAAAGGTGAGAGATCTTTAGGTTAACTGGCTGCAACAGTTTAGCTAGGCTTAGTTTCATTCAACATTCCTGTGATTTTGCGAAAGCCATTGTGCCACTGTATGCCCACAATACCCCTGGTAGGCACAATGGCATTATGAACTCTGGGACCTTCAGTCAATTATATCACTAATTTAGTAAATGCATACTGTGACATTGACTCGGATGCAAATATTGGAGTTAATATCCCCCTCCGCAAATCCATTTGAAACATTGCCTAGTTCCCCAAAGGAAAGTTATTATTACCAGGCCTAACAATTGAAGAACAAACACGGTAATGTATCCGCATTTCAAAGTTCCACTTGGTAGATGATCTGGAACTTGTTCTACTGAATGAGAACAAGCCAGGTTTGGGCTGCTACAGGTTCGCCTGGGTTCGGGAGAACCCGTAGCTAACATTATGGCTGGTTCATAGAACCTCCAAATCCCACCTCTGGCTGGCCCCACCCTGCCCCACCCTCCCCTTTCATCCTGCCCCTCCTAGGAGTCTCCACGCGGACCATTTTGGATGCAAGATAAGTACAGGGCCCACATGGAGGCTCGGGGAGTGGAAAAAACAGACCTCCCAGAAGTTCTGGAAGGGTGGAAATGGGCCTGGAGCCTGGGGGAGCTTGGAGGATGTAGCTTTTACCCTCCCAGAGGGTCAAGGAAAGCCTCTGGAGCCTGGGGAAGGTGAAAACTCCTCCACCACCACCATGGTGCAGGAAGCCAACTAGGTCACGCCCATCATGGCCACGCCCACCCAACAACTGGGCAGAGAATCTGTTGCTGAAATTTTTGAAGCCCATCCTTGGAACAATGTAATAGCTAATTCAATTTTGGAGGCTCTAATGGAGCCAATGTGATGCTGTCCTGATTTTACATTTATATCTATATTCTCAGTGCTCTTTGATCTTTGTTATTTTCTTGCAGATGTTTCATGACCCAAATTAGGTAACATCGTCAGTACTGTTGATGCTAGCTAGTTTAGCTAATGAAACGTCTGCAAGAAAACAACCAAGCTCAGAGGGTACCAAGGACCTCTCCTTTCAACCGCAAGCTTTTTCTTGGGGTTGGAATGAGAACACAGAACGAATCTTCCTTCTCCTTTATCGTCTGTGTTCACTTAATAACTCCATCTTCTTAATAGAGAATCCTTTTTTTCCCCTTCATCTGCCCATCTAATCTTAAGGAAGACACCAAACTCCTAAACCAACCTGAAGGATAAACAGTTCTCCAGACTTGCTAAGACTCCTGAGTTTGCATCCTTTCCTTCAATTCCATTCTTAAACGTGCCCTGCAGACTCCCTTGAAGCAATTTTTATCCCATCTTTATAGTATAGTATAGCCTTTATTGTCATTGCACATGTATACAACAAAACTGGTTTTAGCCTCACTGGTGCAACCCATGACAAAAGTTACAAACAACATAAATAGTATAAAGAACAATCCCTATGCAAGTAATTAGGAAAAAAAGAAAAAAAAGAAAGAAAAAAAACCCTAGTCATACGTTTCTGTGTGTGTGTGTGTGTGTGTGTGTGTGTGTGTGTGGAGTGATTGCGGTTGTGCTTAAGAGTCTTGACAGTTGATGGATAGAAATTATTTTTCAACCTATTTGTTCAGCTGGCTATAGCTTTGATGTCTTCTTCCTGGTGGTAGACGTGCGAAGAGACACTGACCAAGATGTGAATCAACAATGAGTATCTCCCTTACTCTGCAAAAGGAATGAGACCTGGAGATGTCATCCAGTGGTATTAGAAGGCCACCAATCAGAGGTGGTATTCAACAGATTCTGACCAGTACTGGAGAACCAATAGCAGAAATTTTGAGTAGTTCAGAGGACCGGTAAATATCATCTCTGACATCCCCTATCTATTCTCTGCCTCTTGAGTCCCAGCTGATGGGGTGGGAATGGGGATTTTGCAGTATCCTTCCCCTGGAGTGGGGAGGGAATGTGGAATTCACAGTATCCTTCCACTGGAGTGGGGAGGGAATGGGGATTTTGCAGTATCCTTCCCCTGGAGTGGGGAGGAAATGGGGATTTTACAGTATCCTTCCCCTGGAATGGGGAGGGAATGGAGATTTACAGTATCCTTCCCCTGGAGTGGGGAGGGAATGGAGATTTTGCAGTATCCTTCCCCGGGAGTGGGGAGGGAATGGGGATTTTGCAGTATCCTTCCCCTGGAGTGGGGAGGAAATGGGGATTTTACAGTAACCTTCCCCTGGAATGGGGAGGGAATGGAGATTTACAGTATCCTTCCCCTGGAGTGGGGAGGGAATGGAGATTTTACAGTATCCTTCCCCTGGAGTGGAGAGGGAATGGAGATTTTACAGTATCCTTCCCCTGGAGTGGGGAGGGAATGGAGATTTTACAGTATCCTTCCCCTGGAGTGGGGAGGGAATGGAGATTTTACAGTATCCTTCCCCTGGAGTGGAGAGGAAATGGAGATTTTACAATATCCTTCCCCTGCCACGCCCACCAAGCCATGCCACACCCACCAAGTTGCACCCACAGAACCGGTAGTTAAAAATTTTGAATCCCTCCAGTGCAACCAATGGTTTCCAATGGTTGTGTATTATCTATTATCTATCTATTATTTTCAGACCCTCCTATCAATATTACCAACAGATCACTATATCTTTCCTCAAATGAGATCCCAATATCTTCTTGTGATGCTGGCCAGGCACATTCATAAAGGAAAATAATAATTTGAAAGCAAAGGAAAACAAGGGGAGAACTGAAGCTGCTAAACTCTAGAAGCTTTCTGGGATCTGGTGTTTAATCAACAGCACCTTTAATGATATGTGTTTGATCTATTCTGCATGGGAGAGCATCTTCACAATGGAATAATTATACAATCCAATCAGAGTTGGGATCATGCTGGTTTAACAACCGATTCAGTGATAGCGTGTTTTGCACGCAGGTTATCTTCCATGTTACTTCTTGGGGAGTAACACAGCTGAGGCGATCTGCTCTGCTGTGCAAATCAGGTGAGAGGATATAGTAAGTAACGGGCAGGAGTAGGTGGCAGGGCCAAACTGATCGTCGGGGCGAAATGGTTTGCTCCCAGCTGATCGTTGGAGCTAACGGTTCACCCGAACCGGTACAAACCAGCTGAATCCCATCCAGGGGTGGGTTTCTCGCCCCGTTCCAACCGGTTGGAACGGGGCCAGTGGCATCCTTGCGCACGCGTGCGCACACGCGTGGCACATGCATGCGTACTAGGGTCTGTGCGATGCTCCAGCTGCTCCTGGAGGATCACACAGGTGCTGTATGCGTCCTGCGCATGCGTGGAAGCGCAGTACTCGTCAAAACCGGGTAAGGAGCGCGGGCGCGCAGGTGGGCCCTTCGCCGTTCCCGGAAATTACTTACTTCCGGGTTCGCCGACCAACCGGTTCGCAGGGACCGCCGCGAACCGGTTGAAACCCACCCCTGATCCCATCCCTGAATCC
This sequence comes from Thamnophis elegans, assembly GCF_009769535.1. Lineage (NCBI taxonomy): Eukaryota > Metazoa > Chordata > Lepidosauria > Squamata > Natricidae > Thamnophis > Thamnophis elegans. Next base: position 70,827,671 of record NC_045549.1, on the reverse strand, counting down.
AATCCATCTTAAAATATTAATCCAACTGTACTCTTCTGTGTATATTTGAGACTCATGCACACCTAAAATCTGGAAAACCTCCGGAGGAGATTTTATCCCCCTGAATTCACCAGGTTAACAAGCTGAGCAAGTTTTCCCATATTCTTTAAAAACAAAGAAAGTGTAAATCTATCCAGTTTATTTAATAAATCAGCAAGCTGTATGCTAAGTATCTCTACTCAAAATTATTCAAGTGGATTGAAAGTGAAAACATCCCCCTTAAGGATTAGACAGGTTTCAGAGGGGAATGATCAAACCCTCAACCACTTTTCTTGATTTATTCATTTTAGTACCGTTCATCTTTGATCGTATTAATAACATTTGATTTGATTTGAGTTGACTCTCGATCACTTCCTTGTTATCATTCAGTTAACTGAGAAATACTTATCCCTGCTCAGAGACTTCTGGTCACAGTCTTCATTGATTTTAAATCTGGCTTTGATTTAACTCCAAGGGAGAGACTGCAGAAAAAAAAATCTATGGGAATCCTCAATGGATAAAAAGTTTAATCTTTTTATCTAGTTCCTCCATTCAATACTACTTTAAGAGTCAAATGGTCATTGCTGAAGACATTTCTTTGCACTAGAAAAAATGCAGAGAAGAGCAACCACCTGGGTACTTGAGAGACCGCCTGCTGCCAATTACTTCCCATAGACCCGTTAGATCTCACAGGGTCGGCCTCCTCCGGGTTCCGTCCACCAGCCAATGCCACCTGGCTACTACCCGGAGGAGGGCCTTCTCTGTTGCAGCTCCGGCCCTTTGGAACGAACTCCCTGTGGAGATTCGGACCCTCACCTCTCTCCAGGCCTTCCGGAAAGCCGTCAAAACCTGGCTGTGCCAGCAGGCCTGGGGTTGATGAGTTCCCCTCCCCTCTCGACTTGTATGGCTGTATGACTCTTGTGTATTTTAATTACGTGTATTGTGTTTGCATCCCCTTTTCCCCTTTGGAGTTGTTCGCCGCCCTGAGTCCCTCCCGGAGAAGGGCGGCATACAAATAAACTAAATCTTAATCTTAACCAAGTTGATGAAAGGACTGGAGGCCTAAGACATATGAAGAACAGTTGCAGGGACTGGGTATGTCTGGTTTAATTAAAATAAGGACTAGGGGAGACATGATAGCAGTCTTCCAATATCTCAGGGGCTGTTACAAAGAAGAGGGAGTCAAACTATTCTCCAAGGCACCTGATGGTAGAACAAGAAGCAATGGGTGGAAACTCATCAAGGAGAGAAGCAACTTAGAACTAAGGAGAAATTTCCTGACAGTTAGAATGATTAATCAGTGGAACAACTTGTCTCCATATGTTGTGAATGCTCCAACACTGGAAGTTTTTAAGAAGATGTTGGATAAGTTTTTGTCTGAAATGATATAGGGCAGGGGTCAGCTAAGAGTTACTATAATGTCTGTTACGAAATTCTCTTTATTTGGTTATTTTCCTGAATATGTAATATAATATAATGAATAGAGACATTCAAATTTCTAGGTTCTATCATATATCAAGAGCTAAAATGAACACCAATGAACTGCCAATTACCTCCCAAAGACCCGTTAGATCTCACAGGGTCGGCCTCCTCCGGGTTCCGTCCACCAGCCAATGCCACCTGGCTACTACCCGGGGGAGGGCCTTCTCTGTCGCAGCTCCGGCCCTTTGGAACGAACTCCCCGCGGAGATTCGGATCCTCACCTCTCTCCAGGCCTTCCGGAAAGCCGTCAAAACCTGGCTGTGCCGGCAGGCCTGGGGTTGATGAGTCCCCCTCCCCTCTCGACTTGTATGGCTATATGACTCTTGTTTATTTTAATCATGTGTATTGTGTTTTATGTTCCCTTTTCCCCCTTTGAGTTGTTCGCCGCCCTGAGTCTCTCCCGGAGAAGGGCGGCATACAAATAAACTAAATCTTAAATCTTAATCTTAATCAAGTTGATGAAGGGACTGGAGGCCTAAGACATGTGAAGAACAGTTGCAGGGACTGGGTATGTTTCGTTTAATGAAAAGAAGGACTAGGGGAGACATGATAGCAGCCTTCCAATATCTCAGGGGCTGCTACAAAGAAGAGGGAGTCAAACTATTCTCCAAAGCATCTGAGGATAGAACAAGAAGCAATGGGTGGAAACTCATCAAGGAGAGAAGCAACTTAGAACTGAGGAGAAATTTCCTGACAGTTAGAATGATTAATCAGTGGAACAACTTGTCTCCATATGTTGTGAATGCTCTAACACTGGAAGTTTTTAAGAAGATGTTGGATAAGTTTTTGTCTGAAATGATATAGGGCAGGGGTCAGCTAAGAGTTACTATAATGTCTGTTACGAAATTCTCTTTATTTGGTTATTTTCCTGAATATGTAATATAATATAATGAATAGAGACATTCAAATTTCTAGGTTCTATCATATATCAAGAGCTAAAATGAACACCTAACATCAAAAATGTCATTAAAAAAAGCAAAACAGAGAATGTTCTTTCTGTGCCAACTCAGGAAGCTCAAACTGCTCAAGGAGCTGCTGATTCAGTTCCCCAGAGGACTTATTGTGTCTGTCATCTGCACCTCCATAACTGTCTGGTTTGGCTCTGCAATCCAACAAGACAGACACAGACTTCAGAGGATTATTAGAACTGCAGAAAGAACAATGGCTACCAACCTGCTTTCCATTCTATTCTATTCCGATATAATGAAATAGTTTGGGCTGGAGATCAATTTTAAGACCACCCTAACCTGTAGAAACTGGACAGGTTGCTGAAATTGAGGGAGCTGTTGGACAAGAGGAATAGAGCTATCAAGATGAAGAAATAAATTGCTCCACAATTGACCTTCAAATCTCTCTCTTTTTAATCCTCAAGGATCGTGACTCACAGATTCAATTCACAGAATAAATAATAGGCCGATTCTAAAAACTGACTCCATTCTTTTCTTGTTCATTCTTGGCCCCTCTTTGCATTCCAGCTGCATTTGAAGATGTGGGAGAGTGGAAATTACTCATATTTCTTCTCACCTCAAATAGAAATAATCGGTGCCCTTGTCAAGTCTCAATACTTGCCGAGAACAAGTGCTATGAATTTCTCAGAAAATTGAAATAACCCAAACTGCATCTCTCATCTCTTAAACAACAGTATCCTCCCCCCTCTCTTCTCTCTAACATAGATCTGAAAATCCATCCTGAAAGTAACAGGAACCAAATTCGGGCTCTCTAATCTGTTTCCAGGATTTCTGAAATGCTCGATAGCACCCTGGAAAGGCTCTTTAGTGTGAAATGCAGAAAGGATTAAGAACCGAAACATGTCCCAGAAGAACTTTGGGCAACACCCAGGTTTTCTGCCAAGAAGAAAAGGAAGTGGAAAAGTATTTACATACATAAGTGTTAATTTTTTTGGTTAATTTTTGTTTATAGATGGAGCAGTCATAAACAGAGGCTGCAGAAACAGAGGGATAGAATCAAGATCACGTGACGTGTTAATACTACTTTATAATGCCTTGGTAAGGCCATACTTAATGCACTAGGTGTGCATTATCTAACAAAATGAAATTCAATGGTGAAAAAAGTCAGGTTCTACATTTAGGCAAGAAAAACAAAATGCACAGGTACAGTATAGGTGGTACCTTGCTCAATAGTAGCAACTGTGAGATAGATATTGGAATCCTAATGGACCACTGTTTAAATATGAGCCAGCAACTGCCAAAAAAGCCAACACAGTTCTAGGCTACATCAACAGAGGGATAGAATCAAGATCATGTGTTAATGCCACTTTATAATGCCTTAGTAAGCCCACACTTGGAATACTGCATCCAGTTTTGGTCGCCATGATGTAAAAAAGATGTGGAGACTCTAGAAAGAGTACAGAGAAGAGCAACAAAGAGGATTAGGGGACTGGAGGCTAAAACATATGAAGAACAGTTGCAGGAACTGGGTATGTCTAGTTTGATGAAAACAAAGATTAGGGGAGACATGATAGCAGTGTTCCAATATCTCAGGGGCTGCCACAAAGAAGAGGGAGTCAAGCTATTCTCCAAAGCACCTGATGGTAGGACAAGAAGCAAAAGATGGAAACTAATCATGTAGAGAAACAATCTAGAACTAAGGAGAAATTTCCTGACAGCAAAACGGGGGAAATTGAACAATTAATCAGTGGAACAACTTGCCTCCAGAAGTTGTGAATGCTCCAACACTGGAAGTTTTTAAGATGTTGGATAACCATTTGTCTGAAGTGGTGTAGGGTTTCCTGCCTAAGCAGGGGGTTGGATTGGAAGACCTCCAAGGTCCCTTCTAACTCTATTATTTTGTTCTGTTAGGACCTGGGTGTGCAGGCATCCATCAGAAAGCCAGGAGAAAGGAAAGGGATGCTAAAATCCCCACATGCTCTTTAATGCTTAAAATGCATCAGGAAACCAGACAATGAATGTGTTAATAAATCTTCCATGAAGCTCCTGGTTTCTCGTTTTATTCAGTCTTCCACTGAGCCAAATAGTTCTTTCAATCAATCTTTCCCATTGCTTTTCCTGTTAATGTATCTTGAGCTGGATCCACACAGCGGTCTAAGCTAAACTACAATTAGTTAATTTGTGGAGCAGTGTGGTGCATGGACAGAGCCAGGCTGTTAAGTTAATGGTTTATTGTGTTTTACCGAGCCAATGGATTCAATAAACCCTGGTTCAGCGAGGCATCAATAGGGTCTTAGTACAATTGCATTAATATTAAGGGAGAAATTTTGCCACTAGGTTCAGCCCTTCAGTTTAATATAAACATGAATTTTATTGCACCCTTTAATTGATATAGCCCTGTACAGAAAGACAGGGCTACCTAAAAAACCTCAGCTCATTTTTGTCACACTCAAATTCATAGTCAAAACCTCTTAGGTAGCCCTATGTAAATGTTGCAGCCGTCAGTAGTGAATTACAATACATTGATGTCATGTCAACCGGTAGCTCCAATGATCAGCTGGGAGCGAACCAGTTTCCTCTGACGGGAGCGAACCGGTTCCCTCTGACGGGAGCGAACCGGTTCCCTCTGACGGGAGCGAACCGGTTCTGTCTGACGATCAGGTGGGATCTCCCAGCGCCCCTGCACTATACCGACCTCTATCTTCTTAGCTGATGTGCATGGCAGACCAGATTGCTGTGCCTCATCTGTGTTATTCCCCAGCAGTAACACAGAAGGTAAGTATTCTTAAAATTGTGCACAGGTGTGGAGTGCACGTCAGGTGTGCAAACCTGCTTCTTTATTGAGTCCTATGCTACAATGCTTGTATGTATGTGGTGTTCTGACTCCCACCTAGCCCGTTCAACGACTACAGCCACAGTGGGGAATGGGGATTTTGCAGTATCCTTCCCCTCATGTGTGGTGGGAATGGAGATCTTGCAATATCCTTCCCCCAGGAGTGGGGAGGGAATGGGGATTTTGCAGTATCCTTCCCCTCGAGCGTGGTGGGAATGGAGATCTTGCAATATCCTTCCCCCAGGAGTGGGGAGGGAATGGGGATTTTGCAGTATCCTTCCCCTCGAGTGTGGTGGGAATGGAGATCTTGCAATATCCTTCCCCCAGGAGTGGGGAGGGAATGGGGATTTTGCAGTATCCTTCCTCTGCCACAGCCACCAAGCCACAGAACCGATAGTAAAAAAATATTGAATTTCCCCACTGGGCCAAACTTTTATTGAAAGGAAATGTTGGGCTATTGAATATGGAACAGGAGTCCAACTTTTTTTGGAATTTCTCATTTCTTAACCAAAGCAAAGTAGAGCACTGCGCCCAATCCCTGTGACATTGTTCCGACAAGCTAAGACACTCTTAAAATGCTTAAACCTGTCGGAAAGCATCAGTGACTTCTTTCTTTCCTGCCCAGGCCAAAAAACCCCCAACCAGTTAAGTGGCAACTGAATGCATCATAAGGAGCATTTTCAGCCCCCAGGTTTGAACCACTGTCATTCCAAATATAATGTTATCTTGCATGGTGTGTACAGTAAAGATAGTGCATGCAGTTCCCAAGTAGTCTCATTCAATAACATCAAACACACATTTGCTAAGGGAGACAAACAAACTGAGTGCAGTCAAAGACACTGGATTTTTTTTTCCCCTGGAAAAAAAAATGTAAGAAAATAAGTCTGGAAGCACAGAGATCATCCTTGGAAGTTGGGGGAGGAATAGGAGGTGGCTATTGATCCATGTAAGTGCCAAGAAATACTAAAATGTGTAATTAACTGGAGACAGTGCTGATGGTAACCTTTATTATAATGCAAAGGAAAAATAATTTTAATATAGCATCTCTCCCAATTTCTCATCTGTCAATGTATGTATGCATCTCTCTCTCATCTATCTATCTATCTATCTATCTATCTATCTATCTATCTATCTATCTATCTATCTATCATCTATCTATCTATCTATCTATCTATCTATCTATCTAATCTATCGTCTATCTATCTTCTGTCATCTATGTATCTCATCTATCGTCTTTTCTGTCATCTACCTACCTACCTACCTATCATCTATCTATCTATCTATCTATCTATCTATCTATCTATCTATCTATCTATCTATCATCTATCTATCTATCTATCTATCTATCTATCTATCTATCTATCATCTATATATCTATCTATCATCTATCATCTATCTATCTATCTATCTATCTATCTATCTATCTATCTATCTATCTATCTATCTATCTATCTATCTATCTATCATCTATCTATCATCTATCATCTATCATCTATCATCTATCATCTATCATCTATCTATCTATCATCTATCTGTCTGTCTGTCTGTCTGTCTGTCTATCTATCTATCTATCTATCTATCATCTATCTATCTATCTATCTATCTATCTATCTATCTATCTATCTATCTATCATCTATCTATCTATCTATCTATCTACCTACCTACCTACCTACCTACCTACCTACCTACCTACCTACCTACTTACCTACCCATCCATCCATCATTCATCTACCTACCTACCTACCTACCTACTTACCTATCTATCAAGTTTGAGCGTAAAATCGGGAGGGAGAGATTTTCGATCTTTTTCCATATATAAAGCGCACCGGGTTATAAGCCGCACTGCCGGTTTTTGATCAAATTTTAGGATTTTCAGTGCGGCTTATAGTCGTGAAAATACGGTAATTGGAAATCTTGTGGTTGCAGTTAAGTTCTTTGTAAATCACAATTACTTAAAAAAAAAACCAGCTATTTAACCATTAATAAAGGACCTTAACAGGGGTTTGTATCACATTTTCTGGTTTTCTGAAAGGACTTTTCAAAATAGCAATCACATTTAAACAAGCCTCCCATTGGGCACAACAGCAAGTCCAGTTATAAGCTCCATCAACATCGTCATTAATTTGAGAACCAAACAAATACCCCAATTTAATATTATCAGAAGCAATATAATAGAGACTATGGCTGTTGGACCAGATGTTGGGGATCTAATCATTTTCATTGTAATTCTAACAGCATGATTTCCAGAATTCCATGAAGTTGATTAAACAAGGACCCACATTGTGAAATGAAATTCTTCTACTTTACCCTATACTATAGGGTAAAGGTAAAGGTTCCCCTCGCACCTATGTGCTAGTTGTTCCCAACTCTAGGGGGCGGTGCTCATCTCTGTCTCAAAGCTGAAGAGCCAGTGCTGTCCAAAGATGCCTGTGGTCATGTGGCCAGCATGACTAAATGCCGAAGGCGCACGGAATGCTGTTCCCTTCCCACCAAAAGTGGTTCCTATTTTTCTACTTGCATTTTTTTACGTGCTTTCGAACTGCTAGGTTGGCAGAAGCTGGGACAAGTAATGGGAGCTCACTCCATTACACGGCACTTGGGATTCGAACCGCCAAACTGCCGACCTTTCGATCGACAAGCTCAGCATCTTAGCCACTGAGCCACCGCATCCCATGAATTATACTAAACTAATTATACTATACTTATCAATCAAAGGAGATGGGTTAATTGCATAAGAATTTGAGAGAACCATTTTTTATTCCCCAATCTTGTTTGGAATTTCTCCCTTTTCGTTTATAAGGCTAGCCAAAATTTTACACGTGATTTAGAATTATTTCCTTTTTTTTTTTTGTTTCACTTATAGAATTTATGGTCACAATCCCATTTGGGGCTGTTAGGAATAAAAGAAATAGCCGCCATAAAATTCCTCCTCAAGGATCTGTTTTAGAGAAAAATCTCATTTCTGTGTAGGCTGGTAAAGTCAGTTCTGCTTTGACTTAAGCTTGAGTCATGGATATTTTTTTAAGGAACATTTTTTTTTAATGGGATGAACATAAAACACAGGGAGAACTTTGATTTCACTGCTGTGGCCGCTATATTGTCTTTTTTGTCATGCTCTGTGGACACCTGAGGAAAGAGTTTTCTGATTGGCTATTAGCATTCATGGGTTACAAATAGGGATGGAGATAAGTACAATAGCTGCTTATATTGTGAAATAATATAAGCCCTTAGAAATAAGTTCATGCTAAACCTATATGATATTCCAATATCTCCAATATCACCAGTTCTCAAATATGTCTTTTTTAAAAAGTTGATGGACAGACAGGAATATCCATAGAAATACTATGTTTAATACTAGTAGCTGGATACCCACGCTTCGCAACGAAACTATGTGTTTGAGCTATGCAGGAGAAATTTGTTCCACAATCTATTGGCTCAGTGGGGATCAGTGATTGAAACACATAAGAGAATATCGCTCTCATCATCTTGAGTCCAGAAGTAGTTCCATAGGTGGAAGGCGTAGATATTTTGGTGAGGTATCGATGTTTAGTACTGTAAGGAGCTCCGAACCGCTCCTGAGTGAAGGAGTGGAACGCCTGCCAGTTTGAACTGAGGTAACTGGCAGTTGGAACAGAGTTCTTTTCAGATGGGGAAGGGGAGTAGAACTCCTGAGCATCAGAGTGTGTTAATTACTGCATAAGAAATATTAATGATCTAATGGTCATTTTGAAAAAAAAACCTTTCTTAGCGAGCACCTAGAATCCAAGAAGAACATACCTGCCAAATTTCAAGTTTGTAGCCTTTACAGTTCTGGAGATTTTGTGATGAGTGAATGGTACTTGCCTTTTATATATATAGATTAACAAGTATAATCATATCTTTGTTTAGGAATGCTTGCCTCATGAGCAAATCACCTCTGAAGCAGCTTAAAATAGCTAATCCTATTTTATAGATACATAGGTAGAAAATATAACTCTCATTTCCCTCACAAATTTCCTATGCAATTACCTCAAACTCCTACTCTAACTCTCTACATCTGAAATGTAAATGTTTTATTTCTTTGATTCTGCCTTTTGTCTGGTGTCTGGACTTTTCATCTACTGTACCTTTCATTTGTTCTTAAAAAGAAGAAGAACAGTGGATCATGTGTTGAATAATTAGCCTAGCTGATCTGAGTGATGAATGCTAAATCACAACAGTCATTAAATCTCTCCTGACTTGAAAGGAGCCATTTAGTTGTTCATGGCATTCCAAATTCTCACAGCTGTTGTTGTTGTGTCTTAGTCAAGCTGGGGCTGAAAATGATATGAGCCTTGGCCTTGCAGTGGACCAGGTGGGTGTTCAAATATTGGTTTTTTTTTTTAAAAAAAAATCACCTCAGGATGTGGTTAGGAGCTGAAGCCGATGCACAGCTAAGCTTTTCATCTTTCCAGGTGAGAGATCTCTGAACATTGTGTCTACATCTGTCATGTGATTCCAAGCTGGCTCTTTTGTGATGTCCTCATCCACACTTCAAAGAATGACAAAGCCATAGAAATGTACAGTTGGAAAGGACCAGTAGAATCCTTTAGATCAACTCTGTACAAAAAACAGTTAAATTATATAGGAGGTTTTGAAGAGGAGATGATTAAATAGCCTCTACTCAAAAACCTCCAGAGGTGGAGAACCTACAACCTGTGTAGGTAGACTTTCATTGTACGGATTTACCCTGAGGAATTTTCTCCTGATGTATTTAATAATAATACAAAAATATGTAGCCACCTCTTATACCCATTATTTCTGGTTCTAGGGTCTGTGAGAGAATGGAAAATACTTCCTGAAGATCTTTTCTTTGGCATCCTTTTATGTACCTGAACAATGATAGTATGATTCCTTTCAAACACAGTTCTAAAGGTTCAGGATCTCCTTAGTTCATCTCCAAAGAGCAGGTCCTTCAATCCCTGATTCCTCTTTGTCTTCTGAAGGTATTGTACCTGTTAATGTCCTTCTATGGTACCTAGAAATGTTCAAAGCACTCCAAATATGATGTGCATGCAGACACATAAGCACATACTCAACACTCAAGAGGTGAATTATGGTACAATTGATTTTTGTTTATGTTTATGGTTTTATTTTAAATGTCACTACTAGCTGGATACCCCTGCTTCACTATAAAACTATGTGATCAGGCTTGATACTTAAAGCTTGAAACTTAATGTGGAATGTGTAACTCCTTAGCATTCATAGCGTGTTAATATTAGGCAACTGGTAGTTGGAACAGAGTTCTTTTCAGGTGGGGAGGGGGAGAAGAATATCTAAACTCCCAGCCCATGGGCCGGACAAATCACACACTGGCTGTGCCCACCAGTGGTGGGTTTCCAAATTTTTAGAACCTATTCTGGAGGTGTGGCCTGTTTTGTGGGAGTGGTTTGTCAGTCATGTGACAGGGTGGGAGTGGCTTGGCGGTCATGTGACCGGGTGGGCATGGCCAAGTTGGAAAATGTGGTGAAACTCACTTAACAATACTCTTGCTTAGCAACCAAAATTTTGGGCTCAATTATGATCATAAGTTCCCTCCCTCCCTCCCTCCCTCCCTTCCCTCCTTCCTTCCTTCCTTCCTTCCTTCCTTCCTTCCTTCCTTCCTTCCTTCCTGTGTCTCTCTCCCCCACTTTTTTTCTTTCTTTCTCTTCCTTCCTTCCTTCCTTCCTTCCTTCTTTCCTTTTTGTGTCTCTCTCTCCCCCACTTTTTTCTTTCTTTCGCTTCCTTCCTTCCTTCACATCTTTGGGCAATGGGGAGGGAGGCTTTCTCGCATGCCTTCAGAGAAAGAAGGCATGAGAGAAAGCCCCCCTCACTGCCCGAATGTGTGGATGAAGGAGGCTGCAGGCTCCTTTGCCCTCAACTATGTGACCTTCTTTCGTTCTCTGCTACGGGAACGAGTGAATGATTGGTGCAGATGGGCGGGGTGAGCGAGTGGCGACCAGATGGGTAGGGGAGCGAGCAAGGGGAGCAGGCGGGAGGGAGTATTCTGGTACTGTCCCACCAGATGAATGGGTTCTCAAAGATACAGTAAATTTGATGAACCCCTTCTGGCATACTGGCGAACCAGGAGCAACCCACACCTGATGTCCACTAATGAAGGGGCAGCACCAGAGCATGTTAATATAAGGCAACTGGCAGTTGGAGCAGAGTTCTTTTCAGGTGGGGAGGGGGAGTAGAATGTCTAATTCCTTAGCATCAGAGCTTGTTAATATAATACTGTATAATAAATACTAATGATCTGATGGTCATTTTGAAAAATCCTTTCTTAGACAGCATGTAGAAGCCAAGAAGAAGATATATATAGTTAACATCCCAGGTTTTTTTTAATGGCCAGAAACAGTGCCAAAACAGCACTCCAAAGATAAAAAACAACAACAACTGTTCATCATTTGGGAAATGCACCATGGAAGCGATGCAAATAGAGAAACATAAATCCACTTCGAAATCCACTCTGAAAAGACACTACTTTGACATTATTCAATTTCACAATTTTTCAATGAAGGCAATTTGGACATTCAAGCTGTGGTCATCAAAAACTAAACGCTGATGCATGCAGTTGAGAGAACTAAAGTGACTACATTATTCTGAACCAAAGGTTGTTTGCGAAAGATGACACACCTTCTTCTTCAGCCTATATATTTCTTTTTTTTTAAAAAAAAAAGTGAAATTTCTTTCTAAAATCTAATATCCCTTCTATGAGGAAACAAATATTAGGAGAAACAAGCCTGCAAGTTTTTGAAATGTTGATGAGGATTTTAATAAACAAAGAGGAAAAAACAGAGATTAACTAATATTTAGAATAAAGGGGGGAAAAAGAGAACGCCAAAACAGCAGCGGGGTGGAGAAAATATTTTAAAAATAGCTTCTGATTCTCTTGACAGAAGTTATGCATTTATCTCTACCCTATGATTGCAGAATAACTGTCATATTTTTAACTTAGTTTTTTCTAATCATCAAAAACTTACATTCCTTTTTTTCCCCTCTTTCAGGCAAAAAGTCTTTAAAAGGTTTCCAGTCAACAATGAACTTAGGAACATTGATGAAATTGAAATTTTTATACTACCGGTTCTGTGGGCATGGCTTGGTGGGCATGGTGTGGTTTGGTGGGCGTGGCTTGGTGGGTGCGGCAGGGGAAGGATTCCCACCACTGGATTAATGGCAAAATCCCCATTCCCACCCCATTCTGGGACCAGTCAGAGGTGGTATTTGCTGGTTCTCTGAACTATTCAAAATTTCCACTACCAGTTCTCCAAACTACTCAAAATTTCTGGCCCTGTACTGAGGCCACGAAATACTGGAGAAGGATTCAAAACTGGCTAAAAGAGGTTACCGGGGCAAACATAGAATGGAAACCTGAGACTTTTTTACTAAGCATAAAACCAGAAAACACGAGTAAATCTATATGGCACATATAATTGTGGCCGCAAGAATAACCTATGTGCAATTTTGGAAATCTACTACCGTACCATCGGAAGATGCCATAATTAAAAAGATTTATGAGTGTGCAGAAATGGACAGAATGACGGGTTGGCTGAGGGACAAAGGAGAAATGGAACATTATCTTAGCTGGAACCTATGGTATATGTGGGCTGTTTCAGAGACGATTTCAACTCTGCTTCTGCCTGCCTTGCCCTCATGAAAGGCCAGAGCTCTGAGTCAGACTGAGCTAGTTGCTCCCAGAGAACTCTAAAAAGCCTCTAAAAATGCCCTCTACAGGAGGGGAGAGAACATGTGTCTCCTTTGCATACGAATTTTTTTGCTTGTTAACCCTTGCTTAACTCTTAAAAGGCGAAAAATTGCTTATGCAAAGGAGGCCCCTATTTCTCTGGCCTCCTCCTATAGGTAACACTAAGCACTGTTCCAAGTCACTGTGAATCTGGTAGCAACTACCTTGGCTTTAATTATTTTTAAAAAAATCTTTAAAATTCTTTCCTTTTCCTCATGACTGGTGAGGCCACGCCTCCCCTGCCTCTAGTGACTGCACGTCTCTGACTATGAAGTGGTATATAAGTGTGCTATTGCTATTGCTATCCCTTCCCTCAAGAAATAAAGGGAGTTATAATTACTAACTTCATCAATGATATTATCAAACCTTCGCTGTTTGTGGAAATAACATGGGTGTATGAATTTGTGAGGTCCCTGGTGCTCTCTGAGCTTGGATGTTTTCTTGTACACCTGTATTAACTGACTAGGTTACATCACTAGAAGTTACACTACTGGGTTGAATCACTGAGCAACACTAGAAGGGAGCAGAGTTTGCTCTCTATTTATAGAGAGAGAGCATATGAACAGAGAGCAAACCCCACCCTTCTAGTACTGATGATGTTATCTAGTCAGGCAGTGAAATGTCTGCAAGAAAACAATCAAGCTCAGAGAGCAACCTTGAGCTACAAGTACTCTCTTCTATGCATGAGTTTGAATATTCCAATCCTATAACCTAGTTATTGATTCTGCGCTCTATAGCTGGCTCCATATCTCCTCCATAATTTTAGTTCACTCTTCACTTGTTTTATATTCCTCTATTTAAATCGGGGTGGGTGGGGAATCTTGTCTTATGGAGATCATCCTTTGGTGATCCATCACATTGATCCTAGAGGAACTTTTAGAAGGAAATGTTTTTGAAAGAAAAGGAATAAACTATAATTAATTAGGAGACTAGGAAAAATAATTGGGGAGACTGGACACAGTATCTATGGCCACCTCTGTGTGAAAATGGCTATAAGGAGAGCAATAATGGACTCCATCATATAGGGAAATATATTAGCATTGTTTGTTGGGTAGAATTCCATGCCAAATTCTTCTTGTTGCAAAGCATGTCACCGCTTAGTCCCAACATTCTTCAAGAAAGAAGCATAAAGTACATAAATGCATCTTAATTCCCTTCATACTGTGTCTTAAATTCTCTTCGCACGGGAGGGTAGGTGGGGGGAGGAAGTTAAGAAATCTCTCCATGGCCTGCATGCTAACAATCTTCTAAATAATTCACATTGCAGAAGGAACTTTATGTGATTCTTGAAGACAGAAAAGATGAACATCTTGAGACTTCTTGTCTTTTTAAGTAACTGTCAAGGAAAAGTTGCTGTGCTGAATGAGAAGTAGCAATAACCTCAGGGATTTATTTAGCCTTCATGCCATCTTAAAATACTTCATTTAGTGATGTGGAATCCTGCTGAGTTAAAGAATGAGGAGCTTAATTATCTGTCCATGATATACCTGTACATCTTAGCAGTACACAATGGGATTTAAGCAGAGTGCAAAGTGCTAACCTTATCATAAATTGCAGAGCTACGCATTGAAAGGAAAAAAGTCCTGATAGAAATAATTCACTCATTCAATAGGAAGTTTTAATGCCTATGTATTAGACCTAAAACGAATTTCTCCTGGTAAAATTCTTTTCATCCTGGTTCCATGAAAGACTTGTTAGCTTTCTTCTTTCTTGAAATGTTACAACTGAGCAATAAGACACCCCCCACAAAAAACCCATACATACATACATACATGGCATATACATACATACATTAATGTCTGTGTGTATGTATGTATGCATGCATGCATATATAAGGCCATTGCTTCTCCAGGATAGGGTCTGCCCCTTGGTTTAAAAGTGTCATGTTGATGCTACGATGTAAGACTGTGGAAGATAAATTGCCTGTAATTGTGTCAGGAATGCTCTGAAAAGCATGGGCTCATCTAAATATTTTTTTTTGCAAAGTCCAGACTTAATTCTCATAACAACGTATTCAGAAGGCATCTAGCTGGGAACAGCAAATCACCTAATTTGTAAACCAAATTAGGGTAAATGCTGCCAATGGTTATATATAATGTCAAGTGATGGCAAAATGGACAGTTGGAGAACATCACTCCTAAAAGCTGCATTCAAAATAGCATCTCACTTTAGCACAGAAGACATCCAAGAAATGTGTCTCGTGACCTGGCCAATGAGTAGAATCCATTCACCCTATATTTTCC